>NC_089503.1:227685182-227698870 GCF_036850995.1 Saccopteryx leptura
TTCTAATATTCAGTGAAGATTGAGAACTACTGCTTCATCTCAACTCAATTCTCATTACACAGCAAAACAGTTCCTTATAAGGAAAAGCACTCATGTGTGATAAATTTGGAAAGACATTTAAATATTTCATTTCATAAAATGAGTTACTTGATAGATAGCATACAAGAGATTTGTCCGCATAGTGATGAGATACAAAAATAAAAGTGCGTTTCTATTGTAAAGCATTGGCACAAATTTTAACCCCACTTTTTTCTTTCTCCTACCCCAAATTCAGCCTCATTTGGATAAAACCCCAAAGCTACCATTGACTAGCCTGAGCATTATACAAATATTTTAGACTTTTGACTCCATCCTAAGAGTAAAACAAACAACAGTTTAGAACTTTATACTTCGCTCAGAAGCACAAAGAGATTATCACATTTAATAACTCAATAAAACTCGGTGAGGTTGCTGTAAGTAGTCGTGACTTTATTACACAGAACTAGAGAGGTTTAGTAACTTGCCCACTGTCACTGCTCTCTTCCTTGTCTCTGAAATTCTTCAGGGAAAAATGCTCTAGTAGCCGTCAAGGACTATAAAACCACTGATTTTAGAAATGAAATTTTTGTAGTGAGTATAGGCAGAACCCAGTAGGGTAGAGGTGAAATAATTTCACCACAGAAGAGACAAAGTGTTGGTGAGACTGTGCTAGTCAGTCCCAGAAAAGCATAGTGTCATAAAAGGAGAGATAAAAATCAAACACTTTTGCCTCTCTAGATTCTTTTCTATGCCTCTAAGTCTAAACAAAGACATGAGCTCAGAACTATCACCTGGTGAACTCTTTAAGCACAAGCCCAAGGTAAGTGACAAAATATTTGAGCACCCATTACCCATTCAACAGCCTTAATCAACAAGTATTTATGGAATATCAGCTATGTACAAAGCATTAGAAGACACTCAATGGGAAGAGATAGAAATATGAATTAAATACTGATAATTAAATTAGTTTACATCCCCATAAGAAACATAAGACAATAGAGAAAATGCAGTAAGAATCAGATTAGAGAAACTATGTCTGGGTATAAAGATGATAAATTTGGGTTTAGTGGAGAATAAGAGAAAATAGACTAGTTCGTCAATCTGCTAAAGCAGGGATCGGGAACCTTTTTGGCTGAGAGAGCCATGAACGCCACATATTTTAAAATGTAATTTTGTGAGAGGCCCTGGCCGGTTGGCTCAGTGTGGGGCATCGGCCTGGCGTGCAGGAGTCCCGGGTTCGATTCCCGGCCAGGGCACACAGGAAAAGCGCCCATCTGCTTCTCCACCCCTCCCCCTCTCCTTCCTCTCTGTCTCTCTCTTCCCCTCCTGCAGCCAGGGCTCCATTGGAGCAAAGTTGGCCCAGGCGCTGAGGATGGCTCTATGGCAGCGGTTCTCAACCTATGGGTCGCGACCCCGGTGGGGGTCGAACGACCAAAACACAGGGGTCACCATCCGATGGCTTTAGGCAACCCCTGTGTTTTGGTCGTTCAACCACCAGCGGGGTCACGACCCACAGGTTGAGAACCGCAGCTCTATGGCCTCTGCCTCAGGCACTAGGGTGGCTCTGGTTGCAACAGAGCAATGCCCCAGATGGGCAGAGCATCGCCCCCTGGTGGGCATGCCTGGTAGATCCCGTTTGGGCGCATGCAGGAGTCTGTCTGACTGCCTCCCAGTTTCCAACTTCAGAAAGGTACAAAAAAAAAAAATGTAATTTCATGAGAGCCATACAACGATCTGTGTACCTTATGCATTATCCAATAAAAATTTGGTGTTGTCCCAGAGGACAGCTGTGATTGGCTCCAGCCACCCGCAACCATGAACATGAGCGGTAGGAAATGAATGGATTGTAATACATGAGAATGTTTTATATTTTTAATGTTATTATTTTTTTTTTAATAATTTTAATTTTTTAATGGGGTGACATCAATAAATCAGGATACATATATTCAAAGATAACAAGTCCAGGTTATCTTGTCGTTCAATTATGTTGCATACCCACCACCCAAAGTCAGATTGTCCTCTGTCACCTTCTATCTTGTTTTCTTTGTGCCCCTCCCCACCCCCTTTCCCTCTCCCATTCCCCCCTCTCCCCGTAACCACCACACTCTTATCAATGTCTCTTAGTTTCACTATTATGTCCCACCTATGTATGGAATAATACAGTTCCTGGTTTTTTTCTGATTTACTTATTTCGCTTCGTATCATGTTATCAAGATCCCACCATTTTGCTGTAAATGTTCCGATGTCATCATTTCTTATGGCTGAGTAGTATTCCATAGTGTATATGTGCCACATCTTCTTTATCCAGTCATCTATTGATGGGCTTTTTGGTTGTTTCCATGTCCTGGCCACTGTGAACAATGCTGCAATGAACATGGGGCTGCATGTGTCTTTACGTATCAATGTTTCTGTGTTTTTGGGATATATACCCAGTAGAGGGATTGCTGGGTCATAAGGTAGTTCTATTTTCAGTTTTTTGAGGAACCACCATACTTTCTTCCATAATGGTTGTACTACTTTACATTCCCACCAACAGTGTGTGAGGGTTCCTTTTTCTCCACAGCCTCTCCAACATTTGCTATTACCTGTCTTGCTAATAACAGCTAATCGAACAGGTGTGAGGTGGTATCTCATTGCCGTTTTGATTTGCATTTCTCTAATAGCTAAAGAAGGTGAGCATCTTTTCATATATCTGTTGGCCATTTGTATTTCTTCCTGGGAGAAGTGTCTATTCATATCCTCTTCCCATTTTTTTATTGGATTGTTTGTTTGTTTGTTGTTGAGTTTTATGAGTTCTTTGTATATTTTGGATATTAAGCCCTTATCTGAGCTGTTGTTTGAAAATATCATTTCCCATTTAGTTGGCTTTCTGTTTATTTTGTTATCAGTTTCTCTTGCTGAGCAAAAACTTCTTAGTCTGATGTAGTCCCATTCATTAATTTTTGCCTTCACTTCTCTTGCCTGTGGAGTCAAATTCATAAAATGCTCTTTAAAACCCAGGTCCATGAGTTGAGTACCTATGTCTTCTTCTATGTACTTAATTGTTCAGGTCTTATGTTTAGATCTTTGATCCATTTTGAGTTAATTTTAGTACAGGGGGACAAACTGTAGTCCAGTTTCATTCTTTTGCATGTGGCTTTCCAGTTTTCCCAGCACCATTTATTGAAGAGGCTTTCTTTTCTCCATTGTGTGTTGTTGGCCCCTTTATCAAAAATTATTTGACTATATATATGTGGTTTTATTTCTGGACTTTCTATTCTGTTCCATTGGTCTGAGTGTCTATTTTTCTGCCAATACCATGCTGTTTTGATTGTCGTGGCCCTATAATAGAGTTTGAAGTCAGGTATTGTAATGCCCCCAGCTTCATTCTTTTTCTTTAGGATTGCTTTGGCTATTCGGGGTTTTTTATAGTTCCATATAAATCTGATGATTTTTTGCTCTATTTCTTTAAAAAAAAGTCATTGGAAGTTTGATGGGAATTGCATTAAATTTGTATATTGCTTTGGGTAATATGGCCATCTTGATTATATTTATTCTTCCTAGCCAAGAACAAGAAATATTCTTCCATCTCATTATATCTTTTTCGATTTCCCTTAACAATGCTTTATAGTTTTCATTATATAAGTCCTTTACATTCTTTGTTATGTTTATTCCTAAGTATTTTTTTTTTGTTGTTGCAATCGTGAAGGGGATTATTCTTTTGAGTTCCTTCTCAGTTGTTTCATTGTTGGCATATAGAAAGGCTATTGACTTCTGTATGTTAAGTTTGTATCCTGCAACCTTACTGTATTGGCTTATTGTTTCTAGTAGTCTTTTTGTGGATTCTTTGGGGTTTTCGATGTATAGGATCATATCATCTGCAAAAAGTGATACCTTTACTTCTTCTTTTCCAATATGGATGCCTTTTATTTCTTTGTCTTGTCTGATTGCTCTGGCTAGAACTTCTAGTACCACATTAAATAAGAGTGGAGAGAGTGGACAACCCTGTCTTGTTCCTGATTTAAGGGGGAAAGCCTTCAGTTTAGTGCCATTTAATATGATGTTAGCTGATGGTTTATCATATATGGCCTTTATCATGTTGAGATATTTTCCTTCTATACCCATTTTGTTGAGAGTCTTAAACATAAAATTGTGTTGTATTTTATCGAAAGCCTTTTCTGCGTCTATTGATAAGATCATGTGGTTTTTGTTCTTTGTTTTGTTGATATGGTGTATTACGTTAACCGTTTTACGTATGTTGAACCATCCTTGAGATTCTGGGATGAATCCCACTTGATCATGATGTATTATTTTTTTAATATGTTGTTGTATTCGATTTGCTAGTATTTTGTTTAGTATTTTAGCATCTGTATTCATTAGAGATATTGGTCTGTAGTTTTCTTTTTTTGTGCCATCCTTGCCTGGTTTTGGTATGAGGGTTATGTTGGCCTCATAAAATGTGTTTGGAAGTATTGCTTCTTCTTCAATTTTTTGGAAGACTTTGAGTAGAATAGGAACCAAGTCTTCTTTGAATGTTTGATAAAATTCGCTTGTATAGCCGTCAGGGCCTGGACTTTTATTTTTGGGGAGGTTTTTAATGGTTTTTTCTATTTCTTCTTTACTGATAGGTCTGTTTAGGCTTTCTGCTTCTTCTTGACTCAGTCTAGGAAGGTTGTATTGTTCTAGGAATTTATCCATTTCTTCTAGGTTGTTGAATTTAGTGGCATAAAGTTTTTCATAGTATTCTACAATAATTCTTTGTATATCTACGGTGTCCGTGGTGATTTCTCCTCTTTCATTTTGGATTTTGTTTATATGAGTTCTTTCTCTTTTTTCCTTGGTAAGTTTGCCAAGGGTTTGTCAATTTTGTTGATCTTTTCAAAGAACCAGCTCCTTGTTCTATTAATTTTTTCTATAGTTTTTCTGTTCTCTAATTCATTTATTTCTGCTCTGATTTTTATTATCTCCTTTCTTCGGCTGGTTTTGGGTTGTCTTTGTTCTTCTTTTTCTAGTTCCTTAAGGTGGGAAGTTAAGTGGTTCGCTTGGGCTCTCTCTTGTTTGTTCATATATGCCTGAAGTGATATGAACTTCCCTCTTATCACTGCTTTTGCTGCATCCCATAGATTCTGATATGTCGTATTGTCATTTTCATTAGTCTGTATATATCTTTTGATCTCTGCACTTATTTCTTCTTTGACCCATTCATTTTTTAAAAGTATGTTGTTTAGTTTCCACATTTTTGTGGGATTTTTTTCCTCTTTTTTGCAGTTGAATTCTAGTTTCAAGGCTTTATGATCAGAAAAAATGCTTGGTACAACTTCAATTTTTCTGAATTTGCTGATGTTGTTTTTGTGGCCCAACATATGGTCAATTCTTGAGAATGATCCATGTACACTGGAGAAAAATGTATACTCAGTCACTTTGGGATGAATTGTCCTGTAGATGTCTATCATATCCAGGTGCTCTAGTGTTTTGTTTAAGGCCACTACATCTTTGTTGATTCTCTGTTTGGATGACCGATCTAGAGCCGTCAGCGGTGTATTGAGGTCTCCAAGTACGATTGTATTTTTGTCAGTTTTTGTTTTAAGGTCAATAAGTAGCTGTCTTATATATTTTGGTGCTCCTTGGTTTGGTGCATATATATTAAGAATTGTTATGTCTTCTTGATTCAGTGTCCCCTTAGCCATTATGAAATGGCCATTTTTGTCTCTGAGTACTTTTCCTGTCTTGTAGTCAGCATTATCCGATATGAGTATTGCTACACCTGCTTTTATTTGGATGTTATTTGCTTGGAGTATTGTTTTCCAGCCTTTCACTTTGAATTTGTTTTTATCCTTGTTACTTAGATGAGTTTCCTGTAGGCAGCATACAGTTGGATTTTCTTTTTTAATCCATTCTGCTACTCTGTGCCTTTTTATTGGTGAGTTTAATCCGTTTACATTTAGTGTAATTATTGATACTTGTGAGTTCCCTATTGCCATTTTATAGATTGCTTTCTGTTAGTTTTGTGTCTTGTTTGATCCTTCTCTTTCGTTTTTCTATCTTTCGTTTTTATTTGGTTGTATTCCATACATCTTTCGTCTGTTGCTATCTTTTTTATCTCACGTGCTTCTGTGGTGGTTTTTTCAATGGTGGTTACCTTTGAGTAATGAAAAGGGTTCCTACCCTGTTCATTGTAGCGAACTATTTTGTGAGTACTTTTGCACTCCATCGTCCTTTGCTACTGTTAATCTCCATCTTCTCCCCCTCTTTCTTTTTGTTGTTGTCACAGTTTAAATTTGGTTTTATTGTGCTCTTCTTGGAGCTTTTACTTGTGGCTCTGTTTTTGTTTTTTTTTCTTTGTATCTGATTGGAGAACCCCCTTTAGTAATTCCTGGAGTGGGGGTTTTCTGATGATAAATTCCCTCATCTTTTCTGTATCTGTGAATGTTTTTATTTCTCCTTCATATTTGAAGGATAGCTTTGATGGGTATAGTATTCGTGGCTGAAAGTTCCTCTCTTTCAGGACTTTAAATATTGGGGTCCACTCTCTTCTAGCTTGTAGAGTTTCTGCTGAGAAATCTGATGATAATCTAATGGGCCTTCCTTTATATGTTGTATTCTTCTTTTCCCTGGCTGCCTTGAGAATTTTTTCTTTGCTGTTGGTTTGTGTCAATTTCATTATGATATGCCTTGGAGTAGGTTTGTTGGGGTTAAGAAAACTCGGATTTCTGTTTGCTTTTTGAACTTGAGGCTTTAGTTCTTTCCACAGGCTTGGGAAGTTCTCATCTATTATTTGTTTGAGTATGTTCTCCATTCCATTTTCTCTCTCTTCTCCCTCTATTATACCTATTATTCTTATGTTATTCTTTTTGATGGAGTCAGTTAATTCTTGTAGGGCTATCTCATTTCTTTTAATTTTTGAGTCTCTTTCTTCTTCTCTCTGCTGTGCCTCAAGTTGCTTGTCTTCTATTTCACTAATCCTCTCTTCTATCTGACCTGTTCTATTAGCTAAGCTTGTTACTTCGTTTTTCAGCTCGTGAATTGAGTTTTTCATCTCTGTTTGATTTGTTTTTATAGTTTCAATTTCCTTGGACATATATTCTTTGTGTTCATTGAGTTGTTTTCTGAGCTCCCTAAATTGTCTTTCTGTGTTTTCTTGTATATCTCAGAGGATTTTTAGGATTTCTATCTTGAATTCTCTGTCATTTAGCTCCAAGGTTTCCAATATATTAAATTTTTTCTCCATAGATTTTTCCTCATCTAGCTGTGTTACCTCTCTTTCTTTTGTATCCATGATATTCGATTTTCTCTTCCTTCATGACCTCTGAGGGTGGTTTTGTTTATAGTATTAATGAGATTTAATAAAGAATAAAAAGTTAAAAAAATAATAAAAAATAAAAAATCGAAAATAGTTGTTTTTTTAAAAAAAAATTAATAATGAAATAAAGAAAAATAAAATAAAATAAAAATTTTTTTAAAAAGGAAATTATTCCCCCCCTCCTTTTTTCCTCTCCTCTCCTCTCCCCTCTTTCTTGAGAAAATCTTGTGGTGAACTGTGAATTATAACAAACAATGCCTGTGATGGAGGGCCTGAATTGGGGAAAAGTAATAAAGGGGCAAAAAAAAAAAAAAAAAGAGCGTATGGAACCACAAAAAGCAAATAAGGAAAAAATTTGGGTCAAGAATAAAATGATTTGCTTTTAGGTGTTGGTTGTCTAAGAGTTATGATGAGAGGAATAAGAGGAAAACGGAAAAATGGGGAGACAAATTAAAAAATTACTATTGTATTTAGTGGAACAAGAACTAGATAAAATGGAGAGCCAGGGATGGGAGCACTGCTAGTGAGTTAAAAAGGTGAAGTAAACCCCTCCCAAAATGCCACAAACATAAGTTTGAGTCCCAGATAAGATAATTTGTTTGTTATTGAGGTTTGAATGAGAGGAGATGTAAAGGAGAAAGGAAGAAACTAATATAGAGGGAGAAAAGAAAGAGAGAGAGAGAAAAAAAGAGGGAACCACTAATAAAAGAAAAAAGAAAGGAGAGAGAGAGAGAGAGAGAGAGTTAAGGGTTTTGGAGTGCAACCCTCATAGAGAGAAAGGAAGAGAAGAGAAAAGATAATGGGAGATGTAACACTTATGGGTAGTGTAGTTCAAGGAGAGGAGAGAGTAAGACCGGCAGAGAGTTAATCGGCCAAATTGGAGGAGGAAAAAAAGTATCAAGAATGAAGATAAGAGAAACAAATGAACAAATATAATAAAATGGGATAGGTTATAAAGTCTGCAGATTATTCTTGATTTTGAGAGGTTATCTTCTTGCTTTTTCTTTTCTCTCCCTCTTCCTGGTCGGTGACTCTGTACCACGGGTTCTGCCCCTTTGGCACGCTCAGGTAGAGGTTTGCAGTTGATAAGTCTCTATGGCAATGTCATGTATTGTGCTTTAGTCTCGTTGGCAGTCGAGGCTATTAGCATTTATAGGCTCCGACAGTGAGAGAGTCCGTGTTCCTGGAGCCTTTCTCCTAGTCTTTCCTTCCTCAATTAGTAGCCTGAGAATCCAGCTATGGGGTTGCTGCTGCCTCTGCCTGGATAGTAAGAGGCTCAAAGAGCTGGCTACTCCCCACTCTATTTCCACTCAGCACAGGGCTCTGGGTAAGGCTCAGTCAGTCAGAGCTGCTAGCATAATCAGGCGGGCTTTCTGCCCACTCAAAGACCTCTGGTTCTGTCTGCCACTCTGTCCGGTAACACAGGCGGGCGCCCACTTGCAGGGCGCTTGGAGGAAACTCACTCACTGGCTGCGTGCGCAGACCAGGATATCCGGCCAGCAGTCTCACGCTCTGAGTGAAACCCCCAACCGCAGGGAAAAGTTGCAGCGTTGGAATTGAGTCTCGCTCCATCCCCGTGTGCGGCTTTTGCAAGGCACTGGGGCGGCCCGAGATTTCGCTTTGGCCCAAACAAAGGCCCCTGACTCTGCCCCTCTGTGCGATAACACGGGCGCGCACTGCCGAGGCACTCGGAGGAATCTCTCATTCACTATCTGCGCGCGCAAACCCGGATATGAGGCCGGCCACGTTTCCCTCTTAGTGAAACCCCCAGCAGCACGGAAAATTTCCACCGTTGGAATTAGTTCTCACTCCCTCCCGTGCATGGCTTTCCCAGGGCGCTGGGGCTGCCCAGAGACTCTGCCCTCGGCCCACAGAAAGGCCTCCGACCCTGCCTCTCCGTGGGGCAACACGGGCACCCACTCTCGGGGCCTAGGAAGAAATCTCTCGCCCACTAACTGTGCACCAACCAGGAGATCGGGTAAAATGGCCGCCCCGCTTGTCTTTCTTTGTTTGGGTTTGGCGCGAGTGTTAGCTTGTATTGCCCGGGTTGCCACAGGATCAGTTTTTCCTCGGCTTGGATCTCCGTGCCACAGCCTGGTTCAGCCGTTTGTGCCGTGGCCTGAATCTATTCACCCCCTTTGCCCGCCTCAGTTTCTATATTCACAGTTACCAGAGAAAGCCGCCCTGTTTAGGTTAGTGAGGAAGGCGGAGCATTTCTTACTCCCTATTTCCTTTGGGGTTTGGTTATATATTTAGCCAATTTTTCACTCGACCATACCTTTGGGTGTATTGCGAAGCATCTGGAGGCTCCAAGTATAGGTTTTTCTGTTTCTGGTTGAAGATCTTGTTGAGTTTTGGGGGAGATTTATCGGAATCGCTTCCTACCCCGCCATTACTCTGACGTCATCTTCATTATTTTTTTTATTAAAGATTTTTCTACGAGCCAGATGCAGCCATCAAAAGAGCAACATCTGGCTCACGAGCCATAGGTTCCCCACTCCTGTGCTAAAGGATCTACTCTTCAAAACAACTAAATGAGCTGATCATTGTGGAGTAGAATCTGGATGTGAAAAAGACATTGCAGAGTAGCTGGAGAGAGGCTGGCTAGGAATTCCTGACCTAGTGAATCAATGAGAAAGGGAATCCCTGTTTTAGAATAATGTGACTCAGCCTGACCAAGTGGTGGCACAGTAGATAGAGCATCGGACTGGGATGCAGAAGGACTCAGGTTCGAGACCCCAAGGTCGCCAGCTGAAGCACGGGCTCATCTGGTTTGAGCAAAAAGCTCACCAGCTTGGACCCAAGGTCGCTGGCTCAAGCAAGGGATTATTCGGTCTGCTGAAGGCCTGTGGTTAAGGCACATATGAGAAAGCAATCAATGAACAACTAAGGTGTCGCAACGAAAAATTGATGATTGATGCTTCTCATCTCTCTCCGTTCCTATCTGTCTGTCCTTATCTATCCCTCTCTCTGACTCTTTCTCTATCCCTGTAAAAAAAAAAAGAATAATGTGACTCAGGGCATGCATGACAGAGAATCATTTTTGCTTGGCTAGAGCAAAAAGTGTTTAACATGGAATAAGAGAAAATAGAGAAAAGTTGTAAGACAAGATCATGTAGAACAAATATATCTAGCTAAGGAGTCCGGGCAGTAGCCAATGTCCATGTTTTCCTGCAGGAAGTGACATAGCCAGAGCCCCACTTCCGGAAGTTTATAATGACCATGAGAGGAGACTGCAAGGAAGCCCAAACAGGAGATTACCGCAGATATAACAAAGACCTAACCATGATTGGTAATATCACGTGGGAGTGAATATTTTTGTCCAGAAACCAGACAGGTCAGTGCATAGCAGGCATGTTGAAAAATAAGATTAGGCAGAAGAGCAGGATCAGAATATGGACAACCCGAGAAAGCAGGCAGAGGTGAGGTTTCCAGGCACACCACTATCAAGCTCCAGCTTTAGATAAGCCCTGGACCACTCTGGATCTCAAACCCCTCACTTATTCAATGAATGAAGTGAATTAGCTGAAAAGGTTACCCAGTCTCCCACTTTACAATCTTGTGATTTAATATAATTGCCCAAGAGAAAGCCATTGTACAATCTCAAACAGGGAAACAATAAGATGAAAGAGACTGTTTAAAAACATGAGCCTGTCAGCGAATATCTAGTGGCCGTATTAACTGTGTTAACACTCTCAGCACGCTGCCTTCTATCCCGGCATCATATTTTAGATTCTTAGGAAAGCTTTTGATATACACCAACCATGAAGCGTACATCACTGCCGAAGACAGGCAGTGCACTTCTCTCTTAGAAAGCATAATGATATAATTGCAAAATGGATTCAGATGAGCGTTTCAAAAGAGGCACTTAAGGGAGTGAAATATGGAACTACACTCACGGACTGTTCAAGTCTCAGAGACGCGGCCACTGTTGACTTACCCTGTTGGCGAGCGTTGCTATACGCCAGGCATAGTGCTAGGTGAGGCATGCGGCGGCACTGGAAACGGAGGTGGGCCCTTCCTTCATGAAGTTTACAATCCGGGAGAGACAAATAAAATTACATATGCAAATGGCCAGCAGTACTAGGAAAAAAGATAAATACTGGGCTGATGAGCTATCTATGGACCTGATTTAGATTGGGAGGTAGGATTGCTGGATGAGTCTGCTGAGGGAGAGAAAGATTTAAGCTGAGACCTAAGGATGAGAAGTCAGATAAGCCAAAATTAGACTATGATGATGGGGGCAAACATTTCCTTTTCTTGCTGTAGGATAGTGAGGATAGCACAGATAGTGAAGACAGTGAGGAGAGCACGGAGAGTGAGGATAGTGTGAACAGAGAGGACAGAGGCCAGCCCACTGCCTCAGACATCCGTTTCCCTTCTCTCTCACAGTGAGATAGGTGTAGTTTCTCAAACAAATGCACTGGACCAGCTGGTGTTGGGGGGGGGGGGGCTTCATGCACAATGTCCGCACACATCTAATGTACAGGACACCCTGCCCTACATGGAGGTCAAAGCCAGGGAACTTACAGGGCTCATCTGGGGCAGCAGCATGATCAGTAGATCTCTGTAACCGCCCACCAGAATCTTAACAATTTATACAGAGACCTTACTGTGTGTAGTCACATACACCCTCCAGAGGTCCTCAACAACACCTAACTCTCTCTTGAGGGGTGTAAGGCCAAAGGCCACTGCCATCGTGGCCGTACACATGCAGGTTCATATTGTTTTCAGGCAGACGGTATAGAAACAGTGGAGCCAAAAAATGGTGGGCCATTCCTTTATTAAAGTCTCGCTCCGGCTGACAAGCAACACACTCCCTTTTACTCAGGGCTCCCAAAGCCACTGACACATTCTTCTGTTCCACAACCAGGAGAATCTTCTCCAGTTTCTTCTAGAATCAAAGGCCCCACCAGTTTAGGGGAGCTCGCAAAAGCCCCTCAGCTCTGGTTCCCCATCTGCACACCTTCTCCTTTCTCTGCTCAAACTGGCTTCTTCCTCAGCACTCATTCTCTCTGCTCTCACTCTGAAAACATGGCTTCTCTCTGCTTCCTTCTCCTTCTTCTTCTGCAAAACTTCCTGGTGCAAAAACCTCTCCTCCAGCAAACATTAGTAAAACAATGGCCCTTCCCAAGCAGGAAGGTAATTTGCAATTTCACAGACCACATAAACCTGGCACTGCCCAGCCCCAATTGCAAACTGTAAGTGAGCAAACATAAAAATCCTCTTTTACAAACTTATTTGACCAACAAGGGGTGTGTCTCTGAGGCAGCTTTTAGCACAGGAAAGGCAAGGGGAACACACATTCCAAGAACGGGGCAGGCGAGCAGCCTCCAGTTGATTGCATGAGCCCAACTAGTGGGTGAACCTGAGGTCACATCCTCTCTGAGGCCTCCTCCAACACCACTCCCATCTTTTTCTGGATCTGATGACACCCAGAGAACTCCTCCCTTGCTTGTCCCTCTGAAATGAACAGGGAGGGTACCTGGAACTTGGAATATTTATTTTATTCTTTTCCTTTCTTAAACATCATCTTTTAAATGATTAAAAAGTACAAAATGAGAGATGACGTCAGAGTAATGGCGGGGTAGGAAGCGATACTGATAAATCTCCCCCAAAACTCAACAAGATCTTCAACCAGAAACAGAAAAACCTATCCTTGGAGCCTCCAGATGTTTCGCAATACACCCAAAGGTATGATCGAGCAAAAAATTGGCTAAATATATAACCAAACCCCGAAGGAAATAGGGAGTAAGAAATGCTCCGCCTTCCTCACTAACCTAAACAGGGCGGCTTTCACTGGAAACTGAGAATATAGAAACTAAGGCGGGCAAAGGGGGTGAATAGATCCAGGCCGTGGCACAAATGGCCAAACCAGGCTGTGGCACGGAGATCCAAGCCGAGGAAAAACTGTTCCTGTGACAACCCGGGCAATACAGCTAACACTCGCGCCAAACCCAGACAAAGAAAGACAAGCGGGGCAGCCATTTTACCCGATCTCCTGGTCGGCGCGCGCAGCTAGTGGGCGAGAGATTCCTTCCAAAGCCCTGGGAGTATGCACCCGTGTTGTACCACAGAGGGGCAGAGTCAGGGGCCTTTGTGTGGGCCTAAAGCGGAATCTCAGGCTGCCCCAGCACCTTGAAAAAGCCGCACACGGGGACGGAGCGAGAGCCAATTCCAATGCTGGAACTTTTCCGTGCGGGAGGGGGGTTTCACTCAGAGGGCGAGACTTCCAGTCTGATATCCTGGTCTGCGTGCACAGATAGTGAGCGAGAGATTCCTCTGAGTGCCTTGGCAGTGCCTGCCCATGTCATCCCACAGAGGGGCAGAGTCAGGGGCCTTTGTGTGGGCCTAAAGCGGAATCTCAGGCTGCCCCAGCGCCTTGAAAAAA